>NC_054707.1:55378731-55413731 GCF_016097555.1 Gigantopelta aegis | reverse complement strand
CTAAATCGTGATCACACGTGACAGGACACTTCACTCTGACTGCGTTCTGTTATTATAGTTCAATATCTTTCTTCGTTTGTTTTACTCGTCTCAAATATGACTAGTTCTGTAATAAACTACAATTCATTTCACCACTGGGTCATTCTGCAGAAAGTGTCACTTTTATGTCCCTGCACAATTTCTTTTTTTTACTTATATATAGCAAACTAAATGTGTTGTCTTTAACGATACCTTATTAATAATATCATCCTGTCATAGCATTTATTTTCTCTCTGGTAATCAACTTTGATAGAGATTTTATTCGAGATTAGTGTAAAATGTCATTGGTGTTACCTGTCCCCAGCATACCACTATACATAACATGCACTGTTAAAATATATAACAGAAGACATAACACTGAATATCTTTAATGCAATACGTACTGATGGCTGACTTACTCACTAAAGAAGGAATCTTGTAAATATTTTCCGTATTCAAAACATGGTGGGCAATATAAGCTTGTCCCTGGAGTTTTATGTCATGGTGTTGCTGTATATATTTATGAGAAAACAAAAGAAACTAAATGCGCTCTGGATGAAACATTCCACCGGTAGATATTGGCCATCGAACTTATTTGACAAAAGCAGCAGACATATGAACAGTTATGAATAGTCTTCTTTAAATGTCATGAATGTGTTGTCAAAATATAAAAATATGTTTATTCACTGGCATTGGCGTTACAATCGTATTTATGTAATGGTTAATAATTTTAAGAAACTTTTTGTATGTTATTGTAGACATCGTATGTCTGCTACAACATGCACTTTTTCAGTTTTCTCAACTGTTTCTTTAGAGAGCATGAATTAATTATGCATTTACTTGTCATTGGTGTTACCTTTCGTTGGTCATACCGGGTACTGAGTAACACCAATGACCATTAGTAACACCAATGACAATGCGTTTTAATAAGATGCCGTTTTCATCGCTTTGCATATTTTTGAAGATGATTTGAAAATTAAAGAGACTTGTGCAGCATCATATTTGCATAATGGCACTTTGGGTAAAATAAATGTTTTGCTTGAATGTAAAGAGTATATCTTCAACGTCCCTAACTGCGTTATGCTTGGTTCGCGCAATTAATATCCGATTTGTTGTCGTTTGCTTGTCGTTCATTTGTGAGGTTTTTCTTCACAGTTAGGGAAGATTTCCATTAACAATAAAGTTCAGACAAGTAAGTATCTAAATATAAAACTTTACAGACCCCTAAAACCATTAAGTTTACTATAGTCCGTCCCATCATTCTACAAAAGTGTTGGTTTTTTATAAATAATTTCAGTTTGGTTTGACGTAAGAAAACAAGCAAAAGTGTTTTGGAAATAAAAAATAAATACTATTTTTGTGTCCATTTACAAAACAATCGGCTCAGAAATAAATAGCATGTAGTAAATTTCATAGTATGAAGAAGAAAAAAGGCGTTCCCTGTGGAACCGTTGGTAAAACGCGGACCGGACCGGAACGCTGGACAAACTGATTTGTTTCCTTTAAAAAAAAATTAAACAAAGTGTTCGTCCACTGTACATAGTTCAGAAATATATATTTTATCCTTTTTAAGAGGTTAACTTTATCATAAAGAAACGTTAAAGTCATACTGAAAATGTATTACCAAGTTGTAGTCAAATATCGGAAAATTGCATTACGTATATTTTCATTTCCAATAAAGGCTATTTAAATTTGATTTAAAACAATATTGAAAACCCTGCATTAAAATAGTTTTTCTTAGGTAAAAGGAAATAGTTAACTCTTTTGAATAATGACGCAGTTCGTATGATTTATTTCTTGAATGGTGACATAATTTGTTTGATTTGCTGTATAGTGTATGTACTGAAAACATTAGAATGACATCACATATTTATAAGACGTCCTCGTTTTCTGAAAATATTTGGAACATTTAACGTGGAGTTTTGCAACAGTTGCGTAAAAGCAAAAGTAGGATTACAACTTTTTATTCGTTATTGGGAATACAAGTATACAGTAAAATAGATTTCGAGCCTTAATATAAACATGAAAATAACTACATAAATTAATGAATTAATAAATCTGTAATTTAATATTTAAACAAAATTAAAATTCTGTCTTAATTTAGTATATTATTTAAATTTTCTATTAAAAAAGTATATATAAAAATATATGTTTCCACTGAAACCACCTTAAAATTTTAAATTATATAAAAATATTTAAAATATTCGACATTTCGTTAGTCTAAAAACCAACATCCTCAGGAGAATAAACAAACAAAGTGCTGGGCATATAACCATTAAGGTATAAAATAGAGAATGTCAGCTTGGAAGTTAAAAACACAAGGCTAGGTAACAAGGCAGGAGCTGACCAATAGCATAACAATAAGATTAAAGAACAAAGGAGTATAAAAAGTCTTAGTTGCTAAAGCCAGTAGGGCTGTACTCATTGAGGTCACTGGGGTGAAAAGTATTCAGTTTATGTATCCAAATGGATTCTGCAAGGTCTAACTCTCTGTTAACTTGCTGTAAAAGAACACAACTGTAATGATGGTGTTGTAAATTGAAGTGAGGGGCCACATGGGGAGCTTTATCTTTTTTTAAATATTATATTATATCTGTGACCAGAAAGTCGTTTATTGAATGTTTGAATAGTCTGTCCAACATATTGTATTTGGCATAGTTTGCAAGTAAGGCAGTATATGACGTACGATGAAGCACAGTTGAGGGTGTTTTTTTATTTTAAAAGTTTTATTAGTTTTACTGGTGATCGTGTCTGTGGTGAGCATAGCAGCACAAGTTTTACACTTAGAACGCCCACAAGGGCTGTAACCCCAAGCCTGGGGTATATTTTTTATCCGACACAGTTGGTTACATTTCAAAATGTTAGCCAAGGTGACATTTTTACGTTCAGCAATGATGATGGGTGTGGCCACTAAAGTTTTAGCCATCCTTTCACTAGTATGAAGAATGTTTGTGTCTTTGGAAAATTGACGGAGGTTTGGTTGCCTGGGATTATAGGTAGTTACCCAAGGTACAATGTTTTTGGTCGACTGGGATTTGTCCGTGTACTGTAATAATTAAGCTCTAGGGCGGTTCTGTGCTTTTTTTTAACATAGCCACAACTGTTTTCTTTTTATATCCACAATTTAACAAGTATTCAGTGAACTCTAGAAGGTGTTGTCTTTCCCATTCAGGTTTACTGCATATATTGCGAATTCTGATAGCACTACTGTAAGCAACATAGTTAAATACATGTCGTGGGTGACAGCTTGTAGGGGGGGGGGGGGGGGGGGGGGTATTTGCGAGAAGCAGTTTCTTTACAATGTAGGTCAGTGTGCAGGACTTTACTATCAGCAATCACTTTCACATCTAGAAATGTCACTGACTGTTTTACTTAAATCAAGTGTGAACTTAATTTTGGGGTGTTGTTCTTTAAGTTTATGAACAAACTCTAGAATATCTGGTTCTGAGGCAGTGGACCAAGCCCAGATGTCGTCAATGAACCTGTATTTAATGTCAGGTCTTTTGGGAGTGTTTTCCCAGTACTTGTGCATCCAGTAGGACACACACACATACACACACACACACATATATATATATATATATATATATATATATATATATATATATATATATATATATATATATATTAGCATATATATATATATATATATAATAGTATAGGTAACCGCAAAAGGCGTACCCATGGCAGTACCCGATATCTGCTTAAGGAATCTATCTATAAGGACATCCTTGAAAAGACATTCATTGTTGTGAAGTACAAAATCAGCTATCTTAATGACAGCTGCAGTGTCGTCTCCTTGTAGTAGTCCTGTTTCTACAATGGCTGTTTCTAGAACAACAAGTCCTTCGTCTATGTCAATATTTGGATAGAGACTTACAACATCTAGTGCAAGAAGGTAGCCGTTACTTTCTGAAATTTTAGTTTTATTTAATATGTCAATTTTTTTTGCAAGAAATGAGTAGTGTCCTTCACTAACTCTGTGCAATATTTGTCTACTACACCTTTTAGTTTCCAGTCCAGCCACAGTGAAGCTATCTTAGTAGGGGCTGTCGCTTGGCTGTAAATAGGGCGTCCTGGAGGAATATCATCAGTGTTCTTAATCTTGTGAATTTTAGCTTTTTTATAGGCCAGTAGGTCATAGCGTTAGCTTCCTCCTCCGGGATAGATAATGATGCTACCAGTTTAGACAGTTCTGTATGGATTTCTTTGGAGTTGTCTCCTTGTACTTCTGTATATACTGTTTTGTCCTCTAGATGGTTAAGACATGCCTTAATAAGTTAATGTAGTCCTATACATTCCACAGCACAGTATTACCTCCCTTGTCTGCTTAACCGATAACAATATTAGGGTCTGTTTAAATTCTCTGACAGAAACACACAATTATTTGAATAGGCCTTTGATTGTTGTAGGCTGGAGAAGAAAACCCCCCAGAAAAAAAACATTTAAGGAAATATTAATTAGACAATTTTGCAAACAAATAGTGTAGTGGTAGTCTCAAGAATAATAGTGTTACAGTCTTGAATGTCATTGGTGTTACACATTGTCATTAGTGTTACTTGTTTTGTCTTTGGTGTTACGCAAGAATCTTTTAGCTGTCATTTCTCAAGAAGCTTTATTTTTTAAATTTAAATTGTTTATTTAGGAAGGCATACCTTCTACCTTTATGACTTTGATGAAATTTATTTTGAAGGACTTCATATTTTTAAATAATTAAAACTGTCACAGTGTATAATTTAAGTCACATACAGAATATCCGCATGGAAATGCACAATTACGCTCTTGAATAGTTTTTAATTCTAAAGTTATTCCATATATGTTACTAGGGACACCCAAATAACATATCAATGTACTCTAGATAACTATAAACCAATTGGATCACACTGCTGAACTATCCCACTTGTCCGGTAACACCAATGACATAATGAACTTGTTCATAGAGTAACATGTGTCTGCACGTGCAGGCCGATTACAGTTCTGCATGGCCAGATATAGTTTTATGTTTCTTTGTTCATCTAGTTTCCAAAAGTTAACAATAAATATTTATATATTTTAATTGTTTTATCTTGAATTTGTATTTTGAAAAGTGACGCTTTCTGTAGAATGACCCTACTGCATCTAACACGCCTTTTTAATACACAAATGGTAACTTAATGAGTTGTACCAACATTCCCTTGATAGCAATACATTAATGGGTTGTACTAGCATTCCCTTGGTAGCAATCTGCTATCTGTTTGTGAAATTCTGTATGTGATAACATATACTTAAACACCATCGTTTTGACATCTACCAGTTAACCAACATCGATTTGGAACCTAACTGGGCAATAAGGCTGTGAAGTAATTACGTTTTAAAAGCCAACCAAAAGTAGATAAGCCCATATACGGGTCTATAAACATCTATATTTCCATTATGACTATACCTCAAAACGATGTGTTGATAGAATAATGTAATTAATGACGGCAATACGGATTTAGCGGCTGTAATAATCGATGGGTAAACAGATTAAGAGACCACTTTGTGTGGTGTAATTGTGATGGCTGACCAGCATCCGGGTCTGATTTACAAGACCACAGAGTTATTCATGAAGTAATCACTTTTAAATTGGAACATATTTGATATGCTAAAAACACCACTGGGAAAACACTTCATATTCTGGTGATCTTTCTGCCTGGGTTCTCTTTCGGAAACAATTATACAGGACGTAAGTGAACGTGGAAGGGCTGTTGCTGCAGTAATCAAACATTGCTTGGGATCGATCCCCGTCGGTGCTATTTCTTGTTCCAGCCAGTGCACCACGACTGGTCTATCAAAGGCTGTGGTATGTGCTACCCTGTCTGTGGATTGGTGCATATAAAAGGTTCCTTGCTACTAATAAAAAATGTAGAGGGTTTCTTCTCTAAGACTACTAGTATGTCGAAATTACCAAATGTTTGACATCCAATAGCCGATGATTAATAAATCAATGTGCTCTAGTGATGTCTTTAAACAAAACAAACTTTAACTTTAATCAAACATTGCAAGTATTATGGATGTCTCATCCGCATCCCTGTTTTTATTAGGAAGGAAATGTTTTATTTAATGACGTACTCAACATATTTTATTTACGGTTATATGGCGTCAGACATATGGTTAAGAACCACACAGATATTGAGAGAGGAAACCCGCTGTCGCCACTTCATGGGCTACTCTTTTCGATTAGCAGCAATAGATCTTTTATATGCACCATCCCACAGACCGGATAGTACATAAAGCGGCCTTTGTGACACCAGTTGTGAAGCACTGGAACGAGAAATGGCCCAATGGGCCCACCGACGGGGATAGATCCTAGATCGATAGCACATTAGGCGAGCGCTGTACCACTGAGCTACGTGCCTCCCCTCATTTGTATTAGTCATAATTATATGTTTGGGCGATCATGACTTTAGACAGCATAACTACACTAGAGAACTAAAAAAGAATACCATCACACATCCACTTTAACGCTCTAATTTGGGAGAAACCCTTACAGAAAAAGTACTAGTAGTTTAAAATGTACTGGGTATGTGGTTCTTACTTTGACCTCCACCCCCCCCCCCCCCCCCCCCCCCCCCCCCCCCCGTAACTTCAACTGTTACAACTTTCTTCTTATACGAATAATGTTAGTAATTTTTTCACTTTAACCCTATAAAACCAAGGACTGTTTGATAGTGGTGTTAGTGTGACTGTTAAGGCAAAGATGATCCATTTGCCTTTAAACAACATTAAGCCTGCCGCACACGAGAGCGATCAGCTGAGTAAAAGGTAATTTGTTGTTCAGCTGAATGCTCTCGTGTGCGGTAGGTTTAAGGCTTCAGTTGAGGTGAAGGTCCTGCATCATGACCCGCTTCACTTGAAGCCGTGTTGCTGGGGACCAGGAGGGTCAACTGCACCCAACCCCCAAACCCCCAAACCCCCGATTCACCCCAGTATTGGAGAAAATCTTCGTATTTGGGCATAAACGATAGAGACGCTCGGTCAAAATTAGCAGGCCTAAACAAATTTCACCGTATATTCCTATCATTCTACTAACAATATTACTTGTAGACTATGTAGACTAAGTAAAAATGCGTAGTGATTCGTTCGGAACCGTATATAGCTGTTTGGTAGAAATGTATATATGGATAGATGTTGTTATTCAGGTCCCTGTTTTACTAAACGATCACCTTAAATGCATAACTACCTTACGATCGCTTTGCAAAACGAGGCCTATGACAAAACATTGTGGGCCGAATTTACAAAACCTGTTTATGTCTTACACGCGTGTGACTATATATATTTACAATGCTTAAACACCTGTTTATGTCTTACACGCGTGTAACTATGTACATTTACAATGCTTAAACACCTGTTTATGTCTTACACGCGTGTAACTACGTACATTTACAATGCTTAAACACCTGTTTACGTCTTACACGCGTGTAACTACGTACATTTACAATGCTTAAACACCTGTTTACGTCTTACACGCGTGTAACTACGTACATTTACAATGCTTAAACACCTGTTTACGTCTTACACGCGTGTAACTATGTACATTTACAATGCTTAAACACCTGTTTATTTCTTACACGCGTGTAACTATGTACATTTACAATGCTTAAACATCTGTGTATGTCTTACACGCGTGTAACTATGTACATTTACAATGCTTAAACACCTGCGATATTAAGAAAAACAGACTTCGTAAATTCGGCCGCTCAAGTTTACGTTTTCGACTAGTAGTTATACATGTACGCCGTATGTTTACATGGAGTAGGTATCTACGTCACGCGACAAATGACATCATTATGGAAGACGGATCACTGTCAGGACGAAATCAAATGAACTATAGATTAGTTGTACTGTTCGTAGTAACGCAACTCGTAGTTTAGTCGTAGATTTACGTTTACGTACAAAACTAGGTTTTGTGAAATTGGTCACAAATTCTGGCATTTTTGTTTACTTCGGACAAAAATCAGCTTGCACTTACCCCCCCCCCCCCCCCCCCCCCCCCCCCCCCCCCCCCAAAAAAAAAAAAGAAACAAAAAAAAGAAGAAGAAACAAACAAACAACAACAACAAAACGAAATAAATCAAACAAACAATGGGAGTACGTACGCCTATATCTACATGTATATAAAATCTTTGAACGGTTGGAATTGAAAACGTATTCCAGAACCATATACGTTTACATGCATTAGAACAGTTTCTATAACCTTATTAAAAACGTAGCTGGGTTAAATAAACACATCATGTTTCTTGGTATCGATTCCTGGTGTGTTTAGGTTGTTAATGCGAGTCAAGAGGCAGAGCAAAATCAATTATGCCATCCATTGTCTGTACACAAAGTCTCTAACACTGCTGTGGACGAGCAGTAGATTCGTAAAGGCAATCACAGACACAGACAGACATTCTTTATTTACGTCTCATATTGTGTACAGATTAAACTAAACACAAGAGTTCAGCAGTAATAATACAGTAATACAGCAATACAAGTACACAAGCCACTTATATGGAGTTATGAGAGACTTTAAAACTATTACATTCAAAACACAAAGTCCGTGAATTATGAAAAACAAGGCATTTAGATATGCTTCGACGGCATAAATCTATTAATTACATAATTACATCATAAACTGGGTTTTGCATTATATAATTCAATAACAGACAAAGAACATAATGTACAGCCACAGTTTATGTCGTTTGCGATGGTCGTAAAGGTTTACCGGAAATAAGAGCAACTCTTAGCGGAAGGATGTACACGCTCGTACCGGAAGTAATAAGTAATGTACATCAAGGTAGAGGTTCAGCCGAAGAGAGCAGGAAAATGTTCGCTGTACTGTTTGTTTTGCGTTTCAGGTTACACCAAATGACCAGATGTACTCACCACGTTTTTCTAAATATCACTGCCTTTGAAATTCAATATTGAATCCCATTTGTGAAGCATATTGTTTAAGCCATCAAGTAACTATACTCTTTGTACTTTGACAACAAAGCACCTTAAAGTCTTCTGTCAGGCTAATTTGGTACTCATCTTCGTGGATTGTCTAGTGGCCAGTGAGTTTAAGACTGCGAGGTGTTCACTGATATACACTCATGTCTTGAGGTGAGGAATCAGACGGTATCCACACTCCTCCAACATTTGTTTATTTGTTTTGTTTAATGACACCACTAGAGAACATTGATTTATTAATCATCGGCTATTAGATATCAAACATTTGATAAGTTTGACATATAGTCTTAGAGAGGAAACGCTACATTTTTCAGTTAGTAGCAAGGAATCTTTTATATCCACCATCCCACAGACAGGATAGCACATACCACGGTATTTTATATACTAGTTGTGGTGCACTGGCTGGAACGATAAATAGCTCAATGGGCCCACCGACGAGGGTCGATCCGAGACCGACCGCGCATCAATGGAGCGCTTTACCACTGGGTTACGTCCCGGCCTACCCAGACGTTTAGGGAGCTTACATAACCTCTTGCATCTCCCCAAAAGAAAATGTATCAACAAACTCCCGTGATTCATGAGTGCATTTCATCGTGGCTGCCCATTAAATTCTGTATTATATATTTCAATCACTTTCGAATGCCACTATCATATATTTGTCCTATCCATATCAGCTTATTGTGCTAAACATAAACAGCCATCATATTCACGGCCTTTGATTTGCCATTTGTGGATCGGTGATTCATGAGTGCATGCCACTCAAGTTGTCTATGTACTTCTTTTGAACTCTGTATTGTGCAGTTTTAGATTTGTCCAAACAGTGGGGTGGCAGTCCTCCTACAGACACAATAGGACATATGGTCCATGAAAGTGGCAGCCCTCCACTAGATGAATGAATGAATGAATGAATGAATGAATGAATGTTTAACGACACCCCAGCACGAAAAATACATCGGCTATTGGGTGTCAAACTGTGGTAAATGCGAAAACCACTAGATGAAAGACATAACATTAATTCATGCAAGAAATCACGACCAAGTCAAAACATCCTTTTCACTCTGCCTTGTACAGATATACAATTTTGAAAGCGCCGTTTTGTTATTTCGATTTAGATATACAGATTTTGTTATATTGGAATTTCCGTATTAACCTGCTTTTTTATGCAGCCTACTCTGGAAATTGGTCATGATTAAATCCTGACGTATATGACCGAATGCCCGTCATTGAAAAATTAATGAATCAATTTAGTCTTTAATCAATTGCCATGACGATATACATAATAATCATAAGTTTCAATTAAATGTAAATTAATAATAGACGATATACAAATATGTCAGTGTATCGAAAAGTAGTAATGCGATATAAAATATTTAACATTATCGTGACGGAACTAAAACGTTTACAAATATGAGTATAAAGTTTAATCAGTTTGTACTTTTAATGTGTACATCACAGACACGATCTACATATGACATAAAAGTACATATAGGGCTGTTCCAAAATAGATCATGGGAGGGGGGGGGGGCTTACGTTCGTTTAGGTTAACGACATAACTTGAGCACATTGATTAATTAACCCCCTCCCATAATGTAATCTGGATTTGTGGATGAAGGGTTAATAAAATACACACCCAACGTAATCTGGTTTTGTGGGTGAAGGGTTAATAAAATACACCCAAATGTAATTTGATTTTGTGGGTGAAGAGTTCATAAAATACCCCCTCCACCAATGTAATCTGGTTTTGTGGGTGAAGGGTTAATAAAATACACCCCAATATAATCTGATTTTGTGGATGAAGGGTTAATAAAATACCCTCATGTAATGTGGTTTTGTAGGTGAAGGGTTAATAAAATACACCCCCAATGTAATCTGGTTGTGTGGGTGAAGGGTTAATAAAATACCCCATGTAATCTGGGTTTGTGGGTGAAGGGTTAATAAAATACACCCACATGTAATCCGGTTTTGTAGGTGAAGAGTTAACTAAATACACCCCAATGTAATCTAGTTTTGTGGGTGAAGAGTTAATAAAATACTCCTTTCAATGTAATCTGGTTTTGTGGTTGAAGAGTTAATAAAATACCCCTCCCCCAATGTAATCTACTAGTAGTCTGGAATGGCTCTAGCGTAGTTGCGAGATTGTCTGTTAGCGGGAGATAATATGATGACGGCAATTGAAAAACCTTGTCCTGGGTTTGCCACTGCTGTAGCATGTTTTCGACTGATAAATCCTTCTCTTGACTAAATTTAAATATTAAATTCATTTTCCGTTTTAGAATATCAGTGTCAGTGTATCAACGAATGTCTGAGCATCATAATGTTTATAACAGGTAAAATTTAATTTCACTTCCTAATACTGTATATATTTTTTCATATATACGGATTTTTAGGGGATGTATAATTTAATTTGGGCGAATACAAACATTAGGACGACCAAAAACATATAGTATATAAAAAGTGTGTTTTGTTTTTGCACATTGACTCGACAGCACATACCACGGCCAATGGGCCCACCGACGGGGATCAATCCCAGATCGACTGCTGCCATTGATAACACTATTCTAAACAAGAAATTGTAATTAATAGGTAGTTTCAGTCATTAAGAGAAGGACAACAATCATACAACTGCAATAAATTAAGGACAGTATATTTAACCAGCAAACATAGTAACCCGACTCTATTGGGTTTCCTACCGGCCTCGGTGGCGTCGTGGTTAGGCCATCGGTCTACAGGCTTGCAGGTACTGGGTTCGGATCCCAGTCGAGACTCCAAATCCTGAGTGAGTGCTCCGCAAGGCTCAATGGGTAGGTGTAAACCACATGCACCGACCAGTGATCCATAACTGATTCAACAAAGGCCATGGTTTGTGCTATCCTGCCTGTGGGAAGCGCAAATAAAAGATCCCTTGCTGCCTGTCGTAAAAGAGTAGCCTGTGTGGCGACAGCGGGTTTCCTCTAAAAAATAAAAACAGTGTCAGAATGACCATATGTTTGACGTCCAACAGCCGATGATAAGATAAAAAATCAATGTGCTCTAGTGGCACTTGTTTTACTTTACTCTTGGGTTTCCCCTTCCAACCAGTGACCCACGACCAGTATGTGTGTGGTATGTTATGTGCTGGGTGTGGTAAAAGTGCAGATCCCTTGTTGCTAATGGCAAACTGTAGCGGGTTTCCTCTAAGACTATATGTCGAAATTACCCAATGCTTGACACCTATTATCCGATGAGTAATGAAGCAATCATTCAATCAATCTATCTATCTATCTATCTATCTATCTATCTATCTATCTATCTATCAATCAATCAATGCGCTCTAGTGGTATCGGCAAAGAAAACAAATTTTTAACTACCACTTTCTTTAAAGGCACCGGCCATGGTTGTCAGGCAGTATCAAATATATTACGCTCTTACAACGCACTTCTTGACAATTCTTAAAGTGACAGACCCTAGTTTTTAAACACAGTATTTTTCGCTATTAGAATCGTTCTTAATAATTAAAATCAGACATTGCTTAGATTTTATTGTTTAGAATATCTATTTACGTACATCCGAAATGTTTCTGGTTATTCTGTTTGCAATACTACAAAATGCTTTTTTTCATAGTTTTAAAAACGCGCTTGCCTCTGAGAACAAACGGTTATGGAGACGAGCTATAATCTATTTTAAAGGGTATTTTCCCGTTTAAACGTCACATACTCTTGTTTCAAATGTGTTACAGGTTTATAGACAACTAAATTTAGTGTCCATTATTACGTAGTAAAACTAGGGTTTGCGACTAACATTTTCCAAAATATTTAGCTAGTTTCCTCTCTAAGACTATATGTCAAAATTACCAAACGGTTGACATCCAATAGCCGATGATTAATAAATCAATGTGCTCTAGTGGTGTCGTTAAACAAAGAAAACTTTTAACATTTTCCGAGTTTATTATTTAGCGAAATGACATATTTTAACAAATTGTATACTCGGAGTGAAGGCACCACACACACAAATTCTGAAATGTCTTTTGAAATCTTTCTTTGATGATTATAAGTAGTAAATAAATAACCCATTGCTTTGGAGTTATTTGTTATATTTAGTACTGACTGATAATAGTTGTGCACGTGGTGTACTACCATTGTATAAAAGCAACACAAGGCGGTGCTCTGGCATGGCGGTGGCTACTGAAAATTTTCGTGGCCCACCTATGTTGATTTTTTGTAAGTTAGTTATTAACGGAGAGTACTCCATGAAACTCGATATTGTTGTATTTGTCTCAGAATATATTCTGACACAGAAATAGTATTTAATCGCATGGGTAATTAATGGTGGTGTGTAACCTTGACGTTTTACAACGAACGTCCGCGGTTATGCTGCCCTCTAATAATTCATGCATAAATTATGCATAACTGTACTGTACACCTAATTAGCTTTTATATTGCATTACTAACTCCTTCCAATCCATCATGTATACATATACAATTAATAGAATGGAACGTCGCATATGATTACGGAAACAATTGAATTTCTGCATTTACCAGTGCAAGAATTAAATGCAAATAGCAATGTTTAGTAAGTGTATCCGTTTGTGCAGGGTGTATCTTAATAAATACTTAATTCTTTACCTTTTGAATCATGATACTTTCATATCGGTATCCCGATAACTCCATGCCTCATGATTATTTCAATGAAGGAAATATTTTATTTAACGACGCACTCAGCACATTTTATTTACGGTTATATGGCGTCAGACATATGGTTAAGGACCACACAAATATAGAGAGGAAACCCGCTGTTGCCACTTCAAAGGCTACTCTTATCGATTAGCAGAAAGGGGATCTTTTATATGCACCATTCAAAAGACAGGATAGTACATACCACGGCCTTTGTTACACCAGTTGTAGAGCACTGGCTGGAACGAGATATTTCAATGACGATGTATTTTAAAAGTGCACCATCACCCTTGTGCAGAGATACAATTTTGATCACGAGACACGGATTTGTCATTCGGATTTATGGATTAACCTACCTTGAGCAGAACTTACAATATATTACACAGGAGAGGTGAGGAGGTACAAAATACAGCGCGCTATCGTAATCACGTTAAAAACGTGCCTTACGTACCCGTTGGTGAAAACATCATTCGTTATTTATGATAACACATATTGTTAAGACAAATACGTGAGATAACGATTTAAACATATACGACTGGCTTCTCCTAGGTGATGAGCCGGTCACGACATCCATCCCATCCAATGAAAAACAAAAAGCACGATCGAAATCAATTGATCTGTGACATATAGATGAACCCGAAACTGATTAGTCTGTAAACAAACGCTCATATAGAGTGGATGCGTCGCGTGCGTGCGGTCAAGTTGTTGCGACTGATTCCTCTGCCGTTTGCGTTTTGGGCAAATACACCACACATACGATTACTTTATTGCGGCTGCCCGCATACGTTTTGTAGACGCACGCATCGCAAGCATTCAGTCTAGACTCCCTCGGTGATTGTTGTTTAGTCGGACTGCCCGCATACGTTTTGTAGACGCACGCATCGTAAGTATTCAGTCTAGACTCCCTCGGTGATTGTTGTTTAGTCGGACCGCACGCATACGTTTTGTAGACGCACGCATCGCAAGCATTCAGTCTAGACTCCCTCGGTGATTGTTGTTTAGTCGGACCGCACGCCAACGCGGCATCTGGTCTATACGAGTCTTAAATTTTAGTTGGAAAAGACGTTTAAATTTGTTTAAAATCTGGTTTTTGTTGATATGTAAGAAAGAATCTTTAAGTACCATCGTGTTTCAAGGTCAATACAAATGACAATGATGTATTTAGAGTTTTTGTTATACATATTGTTCTTATAGAATTTTATTTATTGGTATTTGTATATGTTTATTATCAACCATGTTGCCACATGAATGTTATACATTGTATATGTATATATTCCTCCAATGCCGTTGTGTAACGGCCCGAGTTTAAATAAATTCTTGTCTTGAAAACACAGTGTTGAATAAGGGAGCGGGGGTCCCTATGATTAATTGATATGTTTTTCGATTTCCGTAAGCTAGGTTTATGATAAACGAAAAATATTCATGTACTCGTGAATTCTGAGCTCTTTACGAAAGTTTTTATTTGAAAACAAAAACGACGTCAACAAATGTGAGTTCCATTATCATACCCTGGTCCGATGGTCCCAAACAAGACACAGAAATATTGGAAATAGAGGTCGTCTTCTTTAATTGAAATTTTCTGAATAACAACGAGTGAACTCTTGCCTTCGTCAGCAACACGGGGGCGCTAATTTGTCCGATATTGTCGTGGTGGGCAGATCACCGTCGCCCGCCCCACGACTCACTGGCGTCCATCTGTACCCGCTAATGAACCACACGGTATAGGACGGCGATTTGTCCAGGGTGCCACGTTTCATTACGTCTGTACACAGCTGATAAACAATTTAGTTTTGTCATTCAGTTTCGACATCTCTGTTCATTTGTCTTCGATGGGATGGACCGTACACCACAATTCTTTGATAATTAAACAGCATGGACGGGGGTAAGTGGTAGAGCTCTCGCGTCAAGAGCCATTGGTCAGTATGGTCAATCGCAATAAATAGATTTGTTTTCCCCTTTCGATCCCAACAAGTGAAACGCGACTGGTACGTCAAATGCTGTGTGCTATGTATTGTCCTGGCTACAAAGGTATCTTAGTGCTACGATATTGTAAAACCGTCGTAAGCTACGATGTCATAAAAGACATACATACAATATATAGATGTGTATACATCAATACATACATACATACATACATACATACATACATACATACATACATATACATGCATACATCAATATATAGGGGCGGAACGTAGCCCAGTGGTAAAGCGCCTGCTTGATGCGGGGTCGATTTGGGATCGATTCCTGTTGGTGGGCTATTTGGGCTATTTGTCGTTCCAGCCAGTGCACCACGGCTGGTATAGCAAAGGCCGTGGTATGTGCTATCCTACCTGTGAGATAGTGAATATAAAAGATTCCTTGCTACTAATGGACACATATAGCAGATGTTTTAGTCTCTAAGACTATAAATGTCAAAATTATCAAATGTTTGACATCAAATAGCCGATGATTAATAAATCAATTTAATTCTAGTGGTGTTGTTAAACAAAACACACATCAATAGATATACAAACACTCATCTGGTTCGTGCACTACATTTAGTGAAGGTGTTTTGGACTAGTTTTATATTAATCACGGAAAGAGCTTAGAAGTTCGATTTCAATTATTTTTCAGATATGCTTCAGTAATTTGCTATTTAAATCGGCGTGGGATGTGTAGATCGCGTAGTATATCATACCGGCGTAGGTGGGCGTTGTTTCCCCTAAGACAAAAAACATTAAATTCATTAAATAGCAAATTGTCTAGATCCCGAAATAATTCATAAAACAAATTAGTGATCTCATTGTAAACTCGTTCGAAATAACATATAGTGTTCGTTTTAGTGTCTTTGTGGAGATATTTGTTTCAACATTAATTGGAAATAGTAACACAAAGGAAAGGATTACTTTGATATCGTTTTTATTTCATTTCAACCTATTTTTGTGCTTATATACAATTAAGGTTCAAGCACGCTGTCCTGGGCACAAACTTCAGCTGTCTGGGCTGTCTGTCGAGGACAGTGGGTTGGTTGTTAACTGTCAGTGGTTAGTGAGAGAGAAGAGAATGTAGTGGTCCTACCCAATGAGTTGTTAACACTCGCTCTAGGTGGGAGCTGGTACCGGGCTACGAACCCTGTACCTACCAGCCTTATGTCCGATGGCTTAACCACGACACCACCAAGGCCGGTTTCGATATCTACACCATAGCGCATTTTAAACTACTGCTATTAAATTTTAGTGTTTATCAATGGTTATTTCGACATCTGAAAACCAACAAGCAGCAGTTTCTATCTTCATTTTCCCATAGACAGGGCAACCCCTTTTCATAAACAGCGTAGGATACTAATATTAAAGGGAAAATCCCTTAACAAATTCCATAGGTTAAATCTCCTTTTTTACATGGGGATGAAGACAACTGATGGAACACCAAAGTAAACGAGTTGGCGCCTACCAGCTCAGGCGCAGGTCAGATCAGGTCATAGGGTTTTACGTGCACATTCAGAACAAGCTGTTGTAGCGCACGCCTGTCATGGGCACAAGAGCCGGCCTCGGCAGACTCCTCCGTTCGTGACAGGAAAGGCTTAGGCGCAGTTCCATTGTCCTTATTTAAAGTGAAAGCCATGCTCCACGAACACCCGATTCAAAGAAAGTCAGTGGCGTGTTCAGGAGTGCGAGCGCATGCAGAAATTTGATTGATTTCCATTTGTATACTATCCTACCACACTAATCTAACATTGGATGCAAAAAAAAAAAAAAAAAATTAAAAAAAAAAAAAACCCACCATGGACCAGAACTTGCCTTATAAGTCAGCGTTTAGCCACAACGAAAACGTCAACTTCCTCCAGAAATTGCATTCGTTACCTGCGTGGTCATTCTGTTTATCATGCAACCACACTTTTGGGACCAATCTCCATCGGACGCATCCAGTCTAGACGCACGCATCGGACGCATCCAGTCTAGAGGCACGCATCGGACGCATCCAGTCTACACGCTCGCATCGCACACATCCAGTCTAGACGCACGCATCGGACGCATCCAGTCTAGACGCACGCACAGGATGCATCGATTCTAGACGTACGCATCGCACGCATCCAGTCTACACCATCGCATCGCACGCATCCAGTCTAGACGCACGCATCGCACACATCTAGTCTAGATGCACGCTTCGCACGCATCCAGTTCAGTCGCACGCATCGGACGCATCCAGTCCAGACGCACGCATCGGACGCATCCAGTCTAGACGTACGCATTAGACGCATCCAGTCTAGACGCACGCATCGGATGCATGCAGTCTAGAAGCACGCATCGGATGCACCAGTCTAGACGCACGCATCGGACGCTGCCAGTCTAGACGCACGCATCGGATGCATCCGTAACCTGCTATTCTATAACCTGCTTAACGTAACCTGCTATTCTATATTTAATGCAAATCGTAAAACCGCTTCGTCTATAATTATAATGAGCGCTTGGTTTCTCAATCCAACTGAACTCGGCCCTTGTACACGATGTCGATAAAAACAAACCCACAGACTTTGACACTCGCGTGGAAACCTAGACAGCCACAACACATCCATGTTAAATATTAATTACATTTGCTTTCTGATTCAATTATCACCACTGAATCATGAAATGACGAAAGCGCGGGTCGGTTTTAGAGTAAATATTCGAAAATGTCACGTCCCAAATGGGAGTGATGTGGTTTGTGGGGTGCGTTCAGATTACTCCGCGCTGTCACGCACAGTACGAGTCGGGTCCCAAGCAAATCTGCCATCATGATCAGCGTATCAGTTGTGAAAAATATTCGTCTTTAAAACGCAGCCTTTAAATGGACTATCTTGAGTTTGTAGCCATTTTAAATGGTTTTCGCAAATAAAATATATTTACGTTCTTAAAATTACAGCGTACTTTCATTTTCTTGCTTAGAATATGAATATCTCTACAACCAATATATACCCTTACTACTTGTAACTTCTTTAGGGATTCGTATTGTGTAAAGATACTGTATTGAATATGCCAATAGCTGATTTGTAATCGTCATATTGACACAGATTAAAAGTTTTGTATTGTTTTGGTGTGTTACTGGAGTGTATTAATTATTTTCAATTTAAAAAAAAAACCCCACAAAACCCCCACACACACTTCAGTTTTGCAAGCGAATTTGCCTTTAAATCGATCTTCTGCCTATAAAATAATTACATGTTTTGAAAGCGAATTTGCCTTTAAATCGATCTTCTGCCTATAAAATAATTACATTAAAAATTTTAATGTTTATTAAACTTTTACTTCCTTGAATGTTTTCAGTCTTGTACATTGACTTCTTTTTCTAGGGTTTTGCTTTTAACACTGTCTTTCTTTCTCTCTACGTATATAGATAAAGTGGAATATGAATTATATATACGACGCGTGGGTTGGTAGGTATGGTGTTACAAAACATATTATGACAGCATTAAATATGTATGAGTATTCTTAGCATTCACTACACAGTATTGTAATATATTGCTCATATAGCATATGGAATGTAACAACCCTCGAAACATGTGGCTTGTCATATAAACCACTGCAGAGTCATATAATATTAATTACAGTTTACATCCGAAACGAGCTGTTAACAATCTGAGACGTTAGATTCGAGAGCCTCATTAATATTTTGTAACGATGAAGTCTAGAGAGAATGCCACTGGTGTATGTCTGTCGAGACAAAAAAAAACCTGATTAGAAACATGCACTGATTAAACCCTAGTTTTCTGAGCTTTATTGAAGCATTTGTCTGGTCCTTTTCCAGGCACCCGATGTAAATGAAATAAAATGAAAGGAACGAAGAGTTCTCCTTTCACAAAACAGCAAGGCAGCTTTATATTCACTTTTCAAAAGACAGGACAGTACATATCAAGGCCTTTACTGTACCAGTAGTGGGGCACTAGTTTGGGCGGGGAAAACCCATATATTAGGAGACATATTTGTCGAGCACTCTACCATAGAGCTAAACTGAAATTCATGCATCAAGTATAGGCCACCAAATCAAAACCCCATGGACGAAACCCGTAACACACTGTTATGTGGCTGTTAGCTGCTTAGTAACTACATGCAACATAGTAGATATAAATGCTACAACCTATTGACATCCTTAAAGTAAATTCGATTGGTTGGCTTATGCGTTTATTTTCGAATATAATACTAAACAAAAAATTGTCATTGACACTTATTCCGCACACAAATAATAATTCTAGGTTTCAGAATCATCCAGACTTTGCCATGAGCTAAACCAAGGCGAGCTGAAAATCGCTCTTCTAAAATGGTGCTAGGCGAGCAGTCGCGTAAACTTTCGAATAAAATTAATAAAAAATTATTGCAAGGCGATCAAACTGCCACTCTCCTAAAACGTTTTTAAAACTGTTTTAAGTAAAGGTAGTACGTGTATTAATATGTGTCCAGAAAGGACCTAGCATGACCTATCTTTGTGATTTTATATAAAACTTTTTTTTATAGCAGGTTTTAGTATACAAACCAAATGTCAAGCAAGGTTAATGATTTGTCATTGAGAGCATGCGACTTTAATTTCTAAAGCGTAATTAGACAGAGACACACAGACAGAGGAAATTATGATGATTACTGAATATCATGATGATAACAATTACTAACAACAACACAATTCATAAAACATTTTAAATAATGAATTAATACCGAGGGAAATTATCAGTTCTAACAACACTTAATTATTCTGTATTAAGTCGATCAGCATAAATAACAGTGAACTCGACTTCACTTATAAATACTGACACCCAATTTCGATAAGTCCCATGTATGTTGACCAGAAACGCGTGTCTGTTGACTAGATACTTGGTCTAATCCTGTATCTACACTCACACTGTTGGCGATCGCCCCGGGATCGACTCGAGTCGCAGAACAGCCTACGACTATCATCTGACAGTGTAAACACGGGACACGTAAATTAGCTCGATTCTTCCCCGTGGAGTTCGGGGAGAGATGATAAATAAATATTGGTCCGAGAAATAAACTCTCTATCTGTGAGGTACAATGTTTGAGTTGTGCTTGCTAAACGCATCTGTAGGAAATCTCTCCACGGCCTTGTTGACTACGTTTAGAAAAGATATTTCAACTGTGTATTATGGTCGAATTGTTATTGTTAGGGTTTTTTTAAGATGAAAAATACACACAGAAAGATATATTATTATATAGATCCATCCATCCACCCATCCATCCGTCCATCCATCCGTCCATCCATCCATCCATCCATCCATCCATCCATCCATCCAAACCCAACCACCCACCCATCCAATCCATCCATCCAAACCCACCCAACCACCTACCCATCCAATCCATCCATCCAAACCCACCCACCCACCCACCAATCCAATCCATCCATCCGATTCATGATCTATATATTAATTATTCATCTATCTATCTATCTGTCCATCCATCTATCCATCCATCTATCCATCTATCTATCTATCTATCCTTTCATTAATCCGTTCATGCATATACACATGTATATGTACACGTACGGATGTACGTAATCATAAATATATATTTTGTAGACTTTTCATATTTGTATTTCAGCTAGAGCTGTACAACTGTAACATCCAGTCTGTGGTAATAGGCTTTAAAAGACCCATCGTTTCCATTCAAAACAAGTAACCCATGTGGCGGTGTTAAGTTCTTGTCTCACTATAGCATTGCGTGTCCACAAAGCGTGCTCAGCAGTTAAATACTGACACGTACAATACATACCCATACTGAAAATACGTAATCCAGCGAAGTCATTACGGTAAAGCAAACTGGCGCATGAAATGTATCCATGTGTGCGGGACTATTTATTTCTAATTATCCACAAGCAAATCAATTTAAGCGCCACTATTCAATTATGTACTGAACAGGAAAAACGTAACCTACCGCTTTTGCCCTTTTGACTATATAGGAACTCATTGCCGTGGAAAACTACAAATCATTCGTTGGCAGCACCACGTATAACTGGCCATTTTTGACAAGAGAAAGAAATAGCTTATCTGAAGACCCCAAGTGGAAAAGATCAATTGTGTAATCTGTGATGGGCTTGTATCCAATCTGCACGTTTCCGACAGCCGATCTCTGGTAATCCTGAAGGCTTTATTCAATCCCATTGGTTCGGCCCGTCCATAGATTGGGTTCGGGGCGCCAATATCACAAGATGAAAAATGCGATAGGTTTTCGAGAAACATGGTCCGAGAGAGGCGCCCGAAACCGAGGAAATTGAAAACTTAATTGAGAATGGCAAAATGTCGTTAAAACATACGGCCGAAACAATAATAGATATTGTCAAAACACGAGTTGCCGCGACCCGTGAGACGGTTATGATGTAAGCATCACGGCTGATATTCTCAGACAAACTTCATTTGGTTTCAGCGCGCAGCTCCAGGCGCATGGAAAAATATCGCTTTCCCAAATAGAGTTTAAACGAAATGCCGAAAAAAAACAATGAGTTTTAAACGAAAAACTAATCGAGTTTAAGTGGCCAAACAACCCCTTTTTTCATTTGTTTGAACCTAAACGTTATTTCATGCTACCAGGACAAACAGATGGAGAACTATTTTAAGGTTGGTTTCCTTGAACACCTCTGCCGATCTTTAGTTTCTCCTCTAATTGTTATTGGCAATTTGTATCATTTAAAGCTGTGTTCCAGTGTAGCGTGCGCGTTGTTTGCAATTAAAGATTAACAATGAATACTGCTACTGCTACAGAGATAATTGAATTCCCTTGTTACACCGTGGAGGAATTCAATTTGTCAATATTTATTGGACAATGAAGACAATGTTGGGTATAGGTTTTTCGTTCTCTCTATGTTTAAGCCGCCGGTGATGTTGAATACGGGATGAGATGTGTTATAAAAGGTGAGACTATTGAAGAAATAGACGAAGGCATTTAAATAATTATATATATTCCCTGCAATATTGATGCCATTAAATAACACTTTTGAACAGATGAGAAGGCTTTCGTGCTTCTAAATAATACTTACGCCCCGGAGTCGGTCACTGGCGAAGTCAGAGGCTGAATCCGGGGTGGGCGTGCCTGAACCTTAGTGGATAGGGGCACGCAAAATGAGTTGCCAGTTGCCAATAATACTTATTTTTTATAGGTTAAGCTGGACATATAGGACATATTAAAAGGATGCAATAAACAATTAATTAATACATGTTTTATTTACTAATAAATAATAAATCACTCGCATAAAAACAACAATGTTCCGTATTACATAGATCAAACATAAAAAACAAATTATAAGAAACATACCTAAAAAGATTAATTTAAAGATGAAGTAGAAATTAAATAATAAAAAAGAGATAGATACATACTTATTCTGTTTGCGATCAGCTGGTTCCGGAAATGAAAAACTAAAAATCAATTGGCATATTAAGGATGTTTAAAGTCATGCTTATCTCAATGCAACTCATTCTAACCGATTAAAAAAACAACATCTTAAAAAGAGTACAACAAAATATCGACATCCATTAAAATACTACTTTGAATGTATATAAATACATGTATCTAATGCGATTATAGATTACTTTAAATGTCTGTGCAAAGATGAAAAAAGGATCGATGAAACCCTTTCGGTTTTGGCTTTGTTTTGTTAGGGGTTTTTTAGTGTTGTTTTTTAAAATTTGTAACTGGTCTTTCAAAAGGCTCCGTATGTCGTAAATATGTCATAATGGTAGCGGACTTTTTAAAATTTGTAACTGGTCTTTCAAAAGGCTCCGTATGTCGTAAATATGTCATAATGGTAGCGGACTTTTTAACATTTGTAACTGGTCTTTCAAAAGGCTCCGTATGTCGTAAATATGTCATAATGGTAGCGGACTTTTTAACATTTGTAACTGGTCTTTCAAAAGGCTCCGTATGTCGTAAATATGTCATAATGGTAGCGGACTTTTTAACATTTGTAACTGGTCTTTCAAAAGGCTCCGTATGTCGTAAATATGTCATAATGGTAGAGGACTTTTTAACATTTGTAACTGGTCTTTCAAAAGGCTCCGTATGTCGTAAATATGTCATAATGGTAGCGGACTCTGGATAGTGCCTTTAAACTGATAGAAAGTGTTATCCATGTACATGTACACTGAAAACAAATAATCGGATAATAAGTAGTTATTTATTAGCCTTAAGTTAAAGTAAGTAAGTAAGCCATGTTTTTTTTAATGATACCTCTGTACTTCAATATTTATTCCAGTCCTTCATTTGCATGGCACACAACTCATGCTGTACCTCTGTATATTTTGACCTATAAGCACGAAAATCAAGTTTAAATTCATGAATGTACCGGTCTAGTAGAAATGCCAATGATTGCCTAATGGTTGGCGATTTTAGGATTTCTGGTAACTGAATCGCGATATATACGATACAAACACGTTTTGGTAAGTTTGGATTAAAAACAAGACGTATAAATGTATGAACTTTCGAACTTATCCGAAACGTTCTTCGCGTTGTCACGATGACGAGAACAAAATATATTCTTTTAGAATATTTACTGGAATATATATATAAATATATTGATTTTCACTTCTCAACTATACATATTATCTAGACAAACTTAAGTATCCCGATACCCACCAGTATCTTTACACTGTTAGTATCCACCACCATTAGCTATCACACCTTGCCATAGTAGTCCGGGAGCCCAGAGAGGTTTAATTAGCATTGCGAGTACAAAAGGTCTGAGGCCTGGAATATATAGGTGTGGGCTGTGGGACCCCCAAACGGCCATTCTTAAGTGTCGTCTCCTGTACCAATCCGAGGGGCCGCCCCTCAAAATACCCCAAATTTTAAGTTTAATTAGCATGGCTGAGTACACCAATCAAACCTACACCAAAATGTTATCTGTTGATGTACTAATTAAGATCCACCATTCTTAAGTGTCAGCTCCTGTACTTAGTCCACTTAAGAACACCCCTAATTAGCACTAATTAGAATTTTAATTAGCATGGTTGAGTACATCAACGAAACTGATGCTAAAATATTCTTTAGGATACCCTGACTAAGGATCAGTGATTCTTAAGTGTCAAAACCTGACAAGCGAGACAAGGTTTTAGTTGGGCATTGCCAAATTCTAAACAGTTTTCAGGTACTTCTATATCCAATCAAAGTTCAGGCACTTTCGTCTCGTGCACGACCCTAACACTTACTAATGAGTCCAGGGCTCCGTTCTACGAAGCGATCTTAGCGCTACGATCACCTTTTAAAGTGCATGAGGTAGTTATGCACTTAAAGTGATCTTAGCTCTAAGATTGCTTCGTGGGACTGGGCCCATGACCAGTGGGGCATTTACAAGAACACCTAATATACTGGGCCGAACTTACAAAGCTCCTACGTTAAAGACGGGCTTGGAACATGAGTTTTAGTGGATGCTGTGACATTTCGCAAAGAAACAATGGACATGCCACAGATCTGGCTCGTGTCACGAACACTAGTGTACGATTGGCACTAATTAGCAAATCAAAGGTGTGATGAGGCAACGCGCTGCTATTCCTGCTTTCTTTTATCTTGAGAATGTTCATCATTTAACAAGTGGACGCGCACCACCCCCAGCGAAACATCCATTGATCTCGGACCACCTCTAGGGCTCGGTATAATAGGTCTCTTGATATTTGAAGTTTGGCCTTTGGGACAACAATTATGATTTACTGGACCGAAATTAAAATTGTCAGCAATAGAAAAAACAAACATCAAAGGTATCGGTTAATTAGGCATATATTTTTGTAGAGGCTTCTCTCGCCCAGAGGTTTATGCTGTCGACTGTTTAAGGCCAAACAAATCGGTGCTGCAGGTTCGAATCCCACTAATGTCCAGAAACTGGAAAGTGGATTAACTATGACCTTGGACTTTGCAGATGGAATACTGGATATTGTTTGATTAGGAAAGGAAAGTTTGTTTTGTTTAACGACACCATTAGAATACATTGCTTTATTTATTATCGGTTATTGGATGTCAAACATTTGATAATTCCGACATATAGTCCATTAAACTCTGATAAATCTGTTATATGCACATCCCAACAGAGACAACAGCACATACCACGGACTTTAATATACCAATCGCGGGGCACTGGCTGGGTCGGGAAAAACCCAGTTAGAGATTGGGTCCACCGATCGGTTGGAGAAGAAAAGGAAAACTGGTTGAATATTCTTAAGGACATTGTTTATTTTGTAACTGTTGGGTGTTAAACACCGTAACTGACAATCAAAAGAAAGAAAACCGGCCTTGGCCGTATAGTGGTTACGCCACCGGACTTAAAGCTGGTAAGTACTGGGTTCGCCTCCTGGTGCCGGCCCACACGTAGAGCGAGTTTAACTACTCGGTGGGTAGGTGTATACACTGACTTCTCTCTCACTAACAACTAACCCACTATCCTGGACAGAAAGCCCAGATAACTCAGGTGTTTGCTTAGGACAGAGTGCTTGAACCTTAATTGTATGTAAGCACGGAAATAAGTATAAAGGAATGAATGAAAAAGAGAAAAAAGAACTCCGTTGTCACAGCATAGACTAATTCTTCAAGTTAGCAGCAAAAGATCATTTTGCTAATGATGGAAAAACAACAACCCATGCAGCAAAAATGGTTTCGGTTTGTTTTCTCGAGAACACTTGTGACAATTTACTGACAGTACAAATTCTATTTTGAGTTCGAGATACAAAAACTAGTCAGTGATGATTATATTGTAAAATACATGGGTGGTTTTTGTTTTTATTTTTCTTGTGGTTCTTAGTTTGGTTTTGTATGTAATTTTATTTTCGTGTAAGAGACTACGATCTATGTATACTTCTTTCTTGCATAGTAGTTTAACTGGATCAAGAGCGTTTTACGGTCTCAGTGGGGAGGTGCAATTACGTACCGTACGAATTTGTTTTAACGGCCAAACAATATCTAAATAATTCGGCCAAAGGACATTTCAAATGTATCTATTTGTATAATGCTTTATATTTATAAACATGTTACGGTAAAATATTGTTTAAAAAAAAAAAAACCCAGGAAATAGCAGGATGTGTTTATTTAGTTCGAGGGAAAACAAACGGAAGTCTAGTTAGGGCTAAAATTCAGTATAGTCCCTTTAAAGTGAAACAGGCCACGTTGTAGAATGTATCACAGCAAGCAGCCAGTGAAACAGGCCACGTTGTAGAATGTATCACGGCAAGCAGCCAGTGAAACAGGCCACGTTGTAGAATGTATCACAGCAAGCAGCCAGTGAAACAGGCCACGTTGTAGAATGTATCACAGCAAGCAGCCAGTGAAACAGGCCACGTTGTAGAATGTATCACAGCAAGCAGCCAGTGAAACAGGCCACGTTGTAGAATGTATCACAGCAAGCAGCCAGTGAAACAGGCCACGTTGTAGAATGTATCACAGCAAGCAGCCAGTGAAACAGGCCACGTTGTAGAATGTATCACAGCAAGCAGCCAGTGAAACAGGCCACGTTGTAGAATGTATCACAGCAAGCAGCCAGTGAAACAGGCCACGTTGTAGAATGTATCACAGCAAGCAGCCAGTGAAACAGGCCACGTTGTAGAATGTATCACAGCAAGCAGCCAGTGAAACAGGCCACGTTGTAGAATGTATCACAGCAAGCAGCCAGTGAAACAGGCCACGTTGTAGAACGTATCACAGCAAGCAGCCAGTGAAAAAGCGTGATTCGCTACAGGTATTTTACGATCGATGTTAGCGTTTTATTGAAAACATTATTAACGTCAAGGCGGTCTCCTTTATTTCTCCTAGTGCCACAATTTGACAAATAAAGGAAGCACGGGTCGTCATTGCGACGATTATTGGAACCAGTATCGAAGAATGACGAGCGTGATAAATTGTTTTGAGATCTCCGCCTCAATCAAACGAGTGATGATTTCACAAAGGCAACGGTTGCTCCCCTTATTTATAATTAATGAACCACTTTGTCACATTTGATTGAAAATTGTAAGCTATTCAGCAAATTTATACAAAGGATATCAAGTTGCGAAATAGACGATTATGTCGCGCAAATCTAATAATATGGCGCTTTAATTGGTTACGATGTGAACGTAAAATTGATGAGTTGTTAATAATGAAGTGGGTGTTTTTTTTCTTCTTCTTCTTCTTCTTCTAAATTTGCCTCGACAAGAATTTAAAATAATAATATTAAAATAAAAAAGGGAATTACATCCGAGAATATTATTTAATCCGTGGCTAATGAATGGCAAGCATAAAATGATTGTATAACTTGGTTTTGAGCATCAAACATGTCGATCGCTAAAGTCACATGACCTGTTTTAATTATCGAAATCAGTTAAGGGACAATCCCGAATTTTCAGCCCTGGCAAGATTTCCTTTTATCTCCCAACTCCAACAAAAGAAATGCACATCCTAATTATCCCCGATTTTTAAAACACTATCTTAATTACAGTAACATGTTTTAAATATAAGCATTATGTGGATAAATGCATCTGGAATGACTTTTGGTCAACTTATTTAATATTTCTTTTGACGTTGGAAGAAATAATAATTTCATAGCTTGCGTACGAAATTATTTTAGATAAAAATCCATTTTGAGTTGGTACAAAAGATTAGAGTGTTATAGAGTATTTCATAGTCTTAAGCAAGATGATTTAAGTAAAGTTTAATTCTATTAATGTAAAAACATTTTATTTGTCGAAAGTTAGGATATACCATTTAAGTACACATCACGATCTTTCATATTCAAAATTCTCTATTCTGTCAGACCATAGATATGATATGTGAGGTAAAAATAAAATATAATACAATGCAATGCAGTTAAATACGACACGATACGATACGATACGATACGATACGATACGATACGATACGATACGATACATGCAATGCAATACAATGTGAGCAAGTAACGCTTGATTGAAGTATTCACTGGAAGAATATCATCATAATATTATATTTATATACATGTGAAACCTGTCAAAACCGGACCCTCTGTATACCGGAATTGTCTCAAAACGGACATTTTTCACAGTCCTTTTTCACAAATAAGTACATAACTGAACCTATCTAAACCGGATACCTCTTAAAATCGGACATTTTACTTGGTCCATAGTGTGTCCGGTTTAGAGAGGTTTCATATAAATTCAAGTAATTTCACGCATTCTTTTGAAAGTTTGTCTTACATATTTGCAAAGTTTTATCAAAAAATCCTTAGTATTAAACAATATATTATGCATACTAATTACGCTAGGATTTCTACAGAAGTCCAGATAAATATCGTATTCTTAGTTCATGTGAAACGTCAGGCGAGGAGCACTGTGGTTGCAATGCATTCCATTGTAAACTAATAAACGGAAAGATCACAAACAGGATTCCCCATGGACTGTTTCAGACGCAAGATTCCCTTTGATGCACGGTTCAGTACGTACATCCATTCTTGGTAACAATAAGTCGACGAATCTGTGAAGACATTGCTGGTACCAGGCCTCAGCAAAGCATAGCAGAGCAGAGTGATTTCTACAGCTAGCCTTTAACATGAGCTATGCGTAATAAAAGGATTTATTGTGCACGTGGATCAAAGTGAGCGGTTGTGTAAAACTCACATAAGATGTGGTGTAAAGATTTCGCGCACAGCTGATCTGTTATTCAGTTCTTGTAGTTGGGTGAAATGTTACGAACATTTCTGAAAGGTTGCGCATTAATTGAAGACATTATTATTTTTAAAACTCGCTCATATGGGTTCTCATTTTAACGGCACTGTCACACTGCGGCAGTGGGCCTCCTAAATGCATCACGTGGATTACGGTACGTCTGACTTGAAATATACAGTCTATGTACGTTCGTTTTCAATTGAAACTAGCAATCATGATCTGTTTTCTAAATATGGCTAATATATAGCTAGCCTTAGATCGAAATGAACAAGTTACCACCATCACCAACACTACTACTACTACTACAATATACAGGCCATATCGTATGTACAGACTATATACAATATGTAGACTATATACAGACTATATACAATATACAGACTATATCCAATATGTAGACTATATCCAATATACAGACTACATACAGACTATATACAATATACAGACTATATCCAATATGTAGACTATATACATAGGGAATAACTGGTTACTGTCTTAAGATATCGGTTTTATTCTGCGAAGGTTAGAATAGCGAATGCAGCGAGGCTCCGCCGAGATGCATTCGCCATTCGACCTGAGCAGGATAAAGCCGGTATCTTAAGACAGTAACCAGTTATTTCTTTTATCTTGCAATCATTATTTATTCCAATTTTATGTACTCAAATCGAGTATTGTCAACCTAGCAAGGCTTTTGCCGTATGACGTCATACAAGATGAATGACGTCATTATTGTAAGACGCTAGCTATAATTCTGTCACATTAAAAAAGCGTGTGTAAACTCTAATTCATAAATAAATATACAAGTTTTGTACTGTTATCGTAAAACTTAAAGTTATTTTATTTACTGCACTTCAACAAATAGTTTAAAGAGTATGTTTATTGAAAATCTACTCTGAAATACTCGAGTCGAGTCGGGCTTATGTCACGTGATCTATATTTTTGGTCATTGACCGAAAATATAGAGATTTATCAAGTCATCATATCTTGCCAATGTATACAGTGATTGCTGGGTAAAATATACAAACTATATCCAATATGTAAACTATATCCAATGTACAGAATATGTCCAATATACAGACTATGTCCAATACACAGACTATATACAGACTATATCCAATACACAGGCTATATCCAATAAACAGACTATATCCAATATACAGACTCTATCCAATATGTAGACTATATACAATATACAGACTCTATCCAATATGTATATCCAATATGTAGACTATATCCAATGTACAGACTATATCCAATATGTAGACTATATACAATATACAGACTCTATCCAATATGTAGACTATATACAATATACAGATTATATCCAATATGTAGACTATATACAATATACAGACTATATCCAATATGTAGACTATATACAATATACAGACTATATCCAATATGCAGACTATATACAATATACAGACTCTATCCAATATGTAGACTATATACAATATACAGACTCTATCCAATATGTAGACTATATACAATATACAGACTCTATCCAATATGTAGACTATATACAATATACAGACTCTATCCAATATGTATATCCAATATGTAGACTATATCCAATGTACAGACTATATCCAATGTACAGACTATATCCAATATGTAGACTATATACAATATACAGACTCTATCCAATATGTAGACTATATACAATATACAGACTCTATCCAATATGTAGACTATATACAATATACAGACTATATCCAATATGTAAACTATATACAATATACAGACTATATCCAATATGCAGACTATATACAATATACAGACTCTATCCAATATGTGACCGGTCTCGGTGGCGTCGTTGTAGGTCATCGGTCTATAGGCTGGTAGGTACTGGGTTCGGATCCCAGTCGAGGCATGGGATTTTTAATCCCGATACCGACTCCAAACCCTGAGTGAGTGCTTCGCAAGGCTCAATGGGTAGGTGTAAACCACTTGCACCGACCAGTGATCCATAACTGGTTCAACAAAGGTCATGGTTTGTGCTATCCTGCCTGTGGGAAGCGCAAATAAAAGATCTCTTGCTGCTAATCGGAAGAGTAGCCCATGTAGTGGCGACAGCGGGTTTCCTCTCAAATATACAATATACAATATACAGACTATATACAATGTACAGACTATATCCAATATACAGACTATATCCAATGTACAGAATATATACAGACTATATCCAATGTACAGACAATATACAATATACAGACTATATCAAATGTATATACCATATACAATATACAGACTATATACAATATACAGACTATATCAAATGTGCAGACTATATACAATATACAGACTATATACAATATACAGACTATATCGAATATACAGACAATATCCAATGTACAGACTATATCCAATGTACAGACTATATCGAATATACAGACAATATCCAATGTACAGACTATATCCAATGTACAGACTATATACAATATACAGACTATATACAATATACAGACTATATACAATATACAGACTATATCGAATATACAGACTATATCCAATATATAGACTATATCTAATGTACAGACTATATCCAATGTACAGACTATATCCAATGTACAGACTATATACAATATACAGACTATATACAATATACAGACTATATACAATATACAGACTATATCGAATATACAGACTATATCCAATATACAGACTATATCTAATGTACAGACTATATCCAATGTACAGACTATATACAATATACAGACTATATACAATATACAGACTATATACAATATACAGACTATATCGAATATACAGACAATATCCAATATACAGACTATATCCAATGTACAGACTATATCCAATGTACAGACTATATACAAAATACAGACTATATACAGAATATATACAATATACAGACTATATCAAATGTGCAGACTATATACAATATACAGACTATATCCAATATACAGACTATATACAATATACAGACTATATACAATATACAGATTATATCCAATGTACAGACTATATACAATATACAGACTATATCAAATGTGCAGACTATATACAATATACAGACTATATCAAATGTGCAGACTATATACAATATACAGACTATATACAATATACAGATTATATCGAATATACAGACTATATACAATATACAGATTATATCCAATGTACAGACTATATACAATATACAGACTATATCCAATATACTGATAATATACAATATACAGACTATATCCAATATACAGACAATATACAATATACAGACAATATACAATATACAGACTATATCGAATATACAGACTATATCCAATATACAGACAACATTCAATATACAGACTATATCCAATATACATGATAATATACAATATACAGACTATATCAAATGTATATACTATATACAATATACAGACTATATCCAATGTACAGACTATATACAATATACAGACTATATCCAATATACAGACAATATACAATATACAGACTATATCAAATGAATATACTATATACAATATACAGACTATATCCAATGTACAGACTATATACAATATACAGACTATATCCAATGTACAGACTATATACAATATACAGACTATATCCAATGTACAGACTATATACAATATACAGACTATATACAATATACAGACTATATCCAATGTACAGACTATATACAATATACATACTATATCAAATGCATACTATATAAAATATACAGACTATATCCAATGTACAGACTATATACAATATTCAGACTATATCCAATGTACAGACTATATACAATATACAGACTATATCCAATGTACAGACTATATACAATATACAGACTATGTCTGAGTATTCATTAGGTTGCTCCATTCATGAGCGTCAATCCGGCTTTAAAAGTAGGGGGGGGGGGGACGTGTTAGTGTTGTGTGTGTGTGTGTGTGTGTGTGTGTGATTGTGTGTGTGTGTGTGTGTGTGTGTGTGTGTGTGTGTGTGTGTGATAAAGGAATGTCAATGAAAATCATAAAGCTACACATTAGTGGTTAAATTTTTAATATTTGTTTGTTTTTGTTTGTTTTTGTTTGTTTTTTGTTATTGCTGTTCTTGTGTTTATTGGTGGTGGTGTTGTTGTTGCTTTTGCTAAACGAAAAAGTGTGTGTGTGGGGGGGGGGGGGGGGACACCTATATAGATTGTCCCCCGGCGTTGAAAAGTGAGGGGGACGCGTGCCCCCTGTCTCCATTGCTACACGACTGGTATCTCAAATGTAGTTCTGTGGGGGAAAATGGATGTAAGTTTGCGTCAGATATTATCCTTATCTATGGCACACACTGACCACTGATTAAAAAAACGTATTTTCTAGTTTCCATTTGTTTTGTTTTCATTTTACATTTTTGTTTTTTCATGTTTCTTTCTCATGTTTTTTTTAACTTGTTTTTATCTTATTTGTTTTGTTTTGTTTTGTTTGTTTGTTTGTTTATGTTATTGTTGGTTACCAGGTTAACATTTATTCACAATAACCAATTGGATGAATGTGTTCGTTTATGTGTGTGTGTGTGTGTGTGTGTGCGTGCGTGCGTGCGTGTGTGTGTGTGTGTATGTGTTGTTGTTTTTTGTGATTGTTTGTTTTGTTTTTGTTGTTTTGTTTTGTTTTCGTTGGAGCTTTTTTGTGTGTGTGTTTTTTTTGTTTTTTTTCTTTTTCTTTCTTTGTTTGTTTCTTTGTTTGTTTTTTGGGTGTGTGTGGGAGTACACATAGGTATACAGATTCTGTGTAAATTGTAAATGTAGCCCTGTTAAGCGAAATGCCATTTGTAGAGATCGTCTGACACGTATCTAAGTGCTACTCCAGGTTTAGCAACCAAATCAAAACATTTGCATTAGATTACCTAAGATGATAATTGAATTTTGTGTCTCACAAATATTGGTTACAAAGACACGTAAATGATGTTATAACACAATAGATATTAGTAGAACAAAACACTGTCTAGTGTTTCCTCTATTCCAAATAGCCACACAAGCTACTCTGTTCGATGCCGCAGTGATCAAGCCAATGGGTTTAGGACTGAAAGATACTGGGTTCGCGTCCCAATACGGGCTATGACTCAGAATGAGCCTTTAACGGATAGTAGTAGTAGTAGTAGTGGTGGTGGTGGTGGTTTTAATGGTGGTGGTGGTGGTTTTAGTGTTGGTGGTAGTGGTAGTGGAAGTAGTAGTGGTGGTCAGTGGCGAATCCAGAAAAATCCATTTGGGGGGGGGGGGCAATGACATGAGGCGGAATGCCAATGGAACTTTGGGGGAGGTTTGGAGGCGGATCGTAAAAAATATAATTAATATATAATACAATTATAACCGTCGCAAAATTTAGGGAGGGCTGGGCCCCTGCCCCCTCCACCTTAAATCCGCCTCTGGCGGTGGTGGTTGTGGTCAATTTGGTTGTGTTAATATTGTTATTGTTATTATTATTAGTCTGTGGTCGTAGTACTCATAGTGTCGTTTTCAATTACCCCGAGTACTCTGTAGTTCGAGAGCTGGACGGACAGTTAGACGATTATGGTTACCGTCCAAATGTCGGTTTACAGTTCTCAGACGGCAGACTACTCGGGATATTTTCACTCCAGTAAATGTTTAACAAATGAATATCTTATGGTTGGCTCTTGTTTTACAACCTGTCTAAAAGTGTGTATGTATATGAATCCAGATAGCCCATTATAAAGACCACCCACACATTCACGTCATCATCAAGGTACCTTTGTGTTATCTTTGTCGACATGTTTTAACTGTCTTTAATTAAAACCTCAAGTTTTTTCTTTCTTTTTTTTTCTTTTTTATACTG